>NC_061877.1:0-7500 GCF_905147765.1 Vanessa atalanta | reverse complement strand
TTAGGTTAGGTTAGGTTAGGTTAGGATAGGTTAGGTTAGGTTAGGTTAGGTTAGGTTAGGTTAGGTTAGGTTAGGTTAGGTTAGGTTAGGTTAGGTTAGGTTAGGTTAGGTTAGGTTAGGTTAGGTTAGGTTAGGTTAGGTTAGGTTAGGTTAGGTTAGGTTAGGTTAGGTTAGGTAGGTTAGGTTAGGTTAGGTTAGGTTAGGTTAGGTTAGGTTAGGTTAGGTTAGGTTAGGTTAGGTTAGGTTAGGTTAGGTTAGGTTAGGTTAGGTTAGGTTAGGTTAGGTTAGGTTAGGTTAGGTTAGGTTAGGTTAGGTTAGGTTAGGTTAGGTTAGGTTAGGTTAGGTTAGGTTAGGTTAGGTTAGGTTAGGTTAGGTAGGTTAGGTTAGGTTAGGTTAGGTTAGGTTAGGTTAGGTTAGGTTAGGTTAGGTTAGGTTAGGTTTTGGGGTACATGTCAGTCACCTCCTCGTGGTGTACCCTGGGCAACGGGGCCGGCTTGAGCTTGCTCGTCGGCCACGGCTAAGACTGGCGGGAGGGATGCCGCGGGGCTGCTCCTGGTACGTCCCTGATCGGCGTCAGGGCGGACCATGTGAGTGGCCTCGTTGGTTAGGAGGGAGTGGGAGGGCTCGCTACTCGAGCCTCCCAGGTGTTTTACACCGGCGGTTTGCGGCGGAGCCTACCATCTTATCCGCCGCGGGGCGTCAGCTTCGTTGACGCCCAGCCTCCAGTGGCGGACTCGGGGGAGTTCGCCACATTCCCGCGTGGAGGATGAGGAGGAAGGCGCGCACTAGGCGCGCTTTCCATGTATATTCAGCCGCCTTACGGCGGCTGCCGCTGGTGGGGTCGCGGTTGCATGCCCTTGGCGATCCCGTGGCCTCACCACTCGGCGGCATGGTGGAAACCCGAGGATGGTTTTTAGTGGGTAGGACAGGGCATTAGCACTAGCGTGCCCTGGCACGGGGCATTAGTTCCCGGTTGAGTCCCACATACCCGTCCCGGTCCCCCGACCGGGCGGCATGCGTAAATGCATTTCCTCCTCGTTAAACAAAAAAAAAACAAAAAAAAAAAAAAAAAAGGTTAGGTTAGGTTAGGTTAGGTTAGGTTAGGTTAGGTTAGGTGGGGTACATGTCAGTCACCTCCTCGTGGTGTACCCTGGGCAACGGGGCCGGCTTGAGCTTGCTCGTCGGCTACGGCTAAGACTGGCGGGAGGGATGCCGCGGGGCTGCTCCTGGTACGTCCCTGATCGGCGTCAGGGCGGACCATGTGAGTGGCCTCGTTGGCTAGGAGGGAGTGGGAGGGCTCGCTACTCGAGCCTCCCAGGTGTTTTACACCGGCGGTCAGCGGCGGAGCCTACCATCTTATCCGCCGCAGGGCGTCAGCTTCGTTGACGCCCAGCCTCCAGTGGCGAACTCGGGGGAGTTCGCTACATTCTTACGTGGAGGATGAGGGGGAAGGCGCGCACTAGGCGCGCTTTCCATGAATATTCAGCCGCCTTGCGGCGGCTGCCGCTGGTGGGGTCGCGGTTGCATGCCCTTGGCGATCCCGTGGCCTCACCACTCGGCGGCATGGTGGAAACCCGAGGATGGTTTTAGTGGGTAGGACAGGGCATTAGCACTAGCGTGCCCTGGCACGGGGCATTAGTTCCCGGTTGAGTCCCACATACCCGTCCCGGTCCCCCGACCGGGCGGCATGCGTAAATGCATTTCCTCCTCGTTAAACAAAAAAAAAAAAAAAGGTTAGGTTAGGTTAGGTTAGGTTAGGTTAGGTTAGGTTAGGTTAGGTTAGGTTAGGTTAGGTTAGGTTAGGTTAGGTTAGGTTAGGTTAGGTTAGGTTAGGTTAGGTTAGGTTAGGTTAGGTTAGGTTAGGTTAGGTTGGGGTACATGTCAGTCACCTCCTCGTGGTGTACCCTGGGCAACGGGGCCGGCTTGAGCTTGCTCGTCGGCCACGGCTAAGACTGGCGGGAGGGATGCCGCGGGGCTGCTCCTGGTACGTCCCTGATCGGCGTCAGGGCGGACCATGTGAGTGGCCTCGTTGGCTAGGAGGGAGTGGGAGGGCTCGCTACTCGAGCCTCCCAGGTGTTTTACACCGGCGGTTTGCGGCGGAGCCTACCATCTTATCCGCCGCAGGGCGTCAGCTTCGTTGACGCCCAGCCTCCAGTGGCGGACTCGGGGGAGTTCGCCACATTCCCGCGTGGAGGATGAGGAGGAAGGCGCGCAATAGGCGCGCTTTCCATGTATATTCAGCCGCCTTACGGCGGCTGCCGCTGGTGGGGTCGCGGTTGCATGCCCTTGGCGATCCCGTGACCTCACCACTCGGCGGCATGGTGGAAACCCGAGGATGGTTTTAGTGGGTAGGACAGGGCATTAGCACTAGCGTGCCCTGGCACGGGGCATTAGTTCCCGGTTGAGTCCCACATACCCGTCCCGGTCCCCCGACCGGGCGGCATGCGTAAATGCATTTCCTCCTCGTTAAACAAAAAAAAAAAAAAAAAGGTTAGGTTAGGTTAGGTTAGGTTAGGTTAGGTTAGGTTAGGTTAGGTTAGGTTAGGTTAGGTTAGGTTAGGTTAGGTTAGGTTAGGTTAGGTTAGGTTAGGTTAGGTTAGGTTAGGTTAGGTTAGGTTAGGTTAGGTTAGGTTAGGTTAGGTTAGTGTAGAAATAATAAGATTTAGAATATAAGCATTAAAAACGGTTTATTGAAAACAAGTGCAAGTGACAACACATTGACAGACACTAGGAAAAGTTAAGAGATAGCAAAAAAAGTATTTAAGCTATTAGGCGTTGTTTAACTTCTTCCAACATCCTCTCTTAAACATAAGCCCATCTTGGAGGCACAGAAAACCAATTTTGAGTGCGTCGTGGCTTTCGTTAGGGCATCTGCGACCATCATGTCCGTCTGAACGTAGCGAACGTCAATAGCCCCACCAAGCACCTTGTCACGAACAAAATGATGCCTCACATCAATGTGCTTCGTCCTGGAATGATAACCTATCTCTTTCAGCGTAGAATCAAGCTTCTTATTCCATTGCCTTGCATTTGAACCTGTTAATGCTTCTTCAACAGTTATTGGATCTGTAACTTCCATAAAACCCATGAAATTATTGCCTTCCATGTTTTTTCTCTGATGTGACCTCAATGTAATTCTACTTTGTATATATTCATCATTACAATCATCATAATCATCTGTATCAGAATAATAAGTCTCATCAGTTTGTCTATTCGAGATACTACTATCAGATGAATTCTCATTACTTGAAGATGTTTCATTTTGTGAGCTTTCATTGATACTTGCTTCTTCTGTCTGATTCTCTGAGTCTAAACAATCAATCTCTGTCCTACTCAGAGGAAGTGTAATCTGCTGTGGTACTGACACAGTTTCCGGAGCAACATTTTCCAAAACATTACAATTTTCAATAAATACCACATCTCTACTAATTACAATATTTTTACTAACTTTATCATAAAGCCTGTATCCCTTCGTATTCACACAATATCCTACAAAGATTAATTCTCGTGATTTGCTATCCCACTTACGACGATTTTGCTTAGGAACATGTACCATGGCCTTAGAACCAAATATCTTTAAATGAGAAATGTGTGGTTTCTTTCCAGACCAATTCTCATATGGTGTTGTTTCAGCCAGTACACGTGATGGGGATCTGTTTATGATATATGCGGCTGTGGCGACTGCCTCTGCCCAGAATGTTTTTTGCAGTTTTGCTTCAAACAACATGCACTTTGCACGTTCTACCAGCGTGCGATTCATCCTCTCTG
This sequence comes from Vanessa atalanta, assembly GCF_905147765.1. NCBI lineage: Eukaryota > Metazoa > Arthropoda > Insecta > Lepidoptera > Nymphalidae > Vanessa > Vanessa atalanta. The sequence continues at coordinate 3,732 of NC_061877.1, read as the reverse complement.
CTACACCATTTTGCTCTGGCGTATATGGAGTGCTGGTCTGATGTTTGATTCCAGAAGCTGCCAGAAAATCAGAAAAATTATTATTACAGAACTCTTTTCCGTTGTCACTTCTTAATATTTTTATTTTCCTCTCTAGCTCACTTTCTACTTCATTTTTGAATTTCTTAAACACTGATGTAATATCCAATTTGTTCTTTAGAAAATAAACATATACTTTACGAGAATAATCATCTATGAAGGTTATGAAGTACTTCCCTCCACCTAAAGATGGAGTCTCCATCGGACCACACAGATCAGTATGAATAATGTCAAGTAATGCATTTGCTCTAGAACCCGAATTTGGAAATGATAATCGTGTTTGTTTTGCTTCGCAACAGGGTATACAAACAGTATTTACTTCTTTACCAGAAATAGTTACACCCTCAGTACATAGGATACTTTACTATGACTTATTTTAACGGTAAATATTTTAATGTTTACTCTAAATTAGGTATACGAGACTGGGCCCATAACCTGTAGAAATAATAAGATTTAGAATATAAGCATTAAAACGGTTTATTGAAAACAAGTGCAAGTGACAACACATTGACAGACACTAGGAAAAGTTAAGAGATAGCAAAAAAAGTATTTAAGCTATTAGGCGTTGTTTAACTTCTTCCAACAGTTAGGTTAGGTTAGGTTAGGTTAGGTTTTTTTTTTTTTTTTTTTTTATTAATTATGCTACATCCACAGGCTCGCATTTGCCCGTGCCTTTTTTTACAATTTAATTTATGTTTACGTGACAATTTTAGCGCACTGGGATTTACAGTAGTTACTATTCTAACAGTACTAGCTTATCAACTACTGTAGATCGATGAGCAGCGAAGATCTTCTCCGCCTCCGCCGGCGATGTCTTCTTGCCGGAGGCTCTTGCCCGTACTGACTTTATTTTTGTATATTTTTTTTTTTTTTTGTACATTTTTTTTTTTTTTTTTTTTTTTTTTTTTTTTTATTTTCTACTATTTTAGCATATTTGTTGTACAGTAATTTATAGTAGTTATACCTTATTATTAACAATATTTACTTATTTCTATACAAATTATTTTTTTTTTTTTTTTTTTTTTATTACATTTATTTTATAGTAAACTATGGTTATACCTTATTTTTAATTATGTATACTTAATTTTATACAGATAGTTTTGGGAATTTATTTTAACTTAGTCGATCTTATACTATGAACAGCGGACCCTGCCCCGTCACGAATCAGATTTAGCACAGCCTCGGCGATGGTGTTGTTACGCTGGTGTATTGCCATTTTTAAGCTGTGCTCTAATAATGTTTTAGCTGAGACCCCGATCGTTCGGCTGATGAAATTGCCGATTGCGTCGTCACAGACATCCGTGTAATAGACACAGGTGTTGGTGTGTCTAGTTATTGCTACCACGGCGTGAGGCACACTTTGATGTATTGTGAGCCTCGCACTTTTGGTTCGGATGATGATTACCTCCTCGTAGGTCTGTCCCTGTGCCTCATGGATGGTCATGACGCGAGAACCTTCACCTTTACCATATCCCTGGTCCACCAGAAGTTTCTTTTCCTCCTGCGTGTGGACCAGGTATAGGGTTCTGGTTAGGTTGGATGGTATTTTCACGCCAGTGAACCTCTCCATTTTTAGGGAGTGGACAACGGGGTTCGCTGAGTAAATGGCTCTGTAGACGTCTCTGATGGCGTATGCGACGTCCATGGGGCATCGGTATGTGCAAGACAACTCACATGTGATGGTGGTGGTCAGGTTTGGCCGGCAATACCTCATCTCGAACAGATTTTCTCTGTCGATGTAAGGCAGCTGATTGATGTCCTCCAACGAGTATCACTTCCTTCGCCTCTGTTATGCGAGCCGCCATAACTATGCTTCCAAAATGGTTCATGAGGGCTTCGTCGACCGTTAGGCGGTCGCACCTGGTGTCCTCATGAAGACCATTTACAAGGATTGAAGCCATAGTTCGTACCCTTGATTTGACTTTGGGGCCAAAACGGTGTGTTAGATGTTGACGGAGATCTTTGGCGGATTCTAGGGTGGTGGTGGCTATGATGTCTGTGTTCTCGTCGAAGTTCCCGACAATGTGAGTTGTCTTTCCACATCCCGGTACTCCATTGATCCAAGATAATCGTGGTAGTTTCCAGTCCACAAGGGGTGCTTCAACTTCAGAACCTGTTGAGATGGACTTAGCCATCCCCAGTATCCTGTCATCTAGCATTATCCTCGTGCATCTGGCGACCACCACGATTGGGTCTTCAGGTGGTGTGAGGAACTTGATGGGGGAGTCTCCTCGCCCGTCTGCCTCGACCAGGCCCACGAAACCACAGGCAGCGCTGTAAGCGGCCATGTACCACCCCGACATCTTCCCTTTGATGATCTGGGATGTGTCGTTGTTGTATATGGCCGCCTCTGCTTCATTGAGCTCCACCTCCAGCAGCTTATCGTTTGATCGCTGGTAGGCCTGCATGATCTTCTTGCAGGTGGCTAAGTGTATGTCGCGAGTCGCCCTCACTATAGCCTGGAACTCTATGAATGCATTCACTGCGTGGTCCCGTGGGTTTGACGCTGGTCTCAGCTTTGGTGGTGAAATTTGTCCCCAGTCAGCCCTTGTCAACCCTGAGCGTGACGTTTTAGGTTTTCCCAGGTCGTCGGACTTAAGGAATTCCCTGATCGCCAGCGCTTTTTGGTCTGTTGAGGTCGACGGCCCGGGGGCAAGTTGGGGCGATTTTGACCCTTTGTTCCTCGGTGAGACCAGATCTCGGATAGTTTTAATCAAAGCCATTTCTCGTACTGGGGAGCACGGCTCTCTGCGGGTGTGTAAAGTTTGGGCAGGCTTCTGCGCCGCCAGCTTCTGCTGTAGTCGCTCGGATCCACTTAGAGGGGACTCCATGGTTGTCGGCTCCGCAGGGGGGAGAGTTGGTGTGGCCTCAGGTTTTAAGAATCCTAGGTCTTCCCCCCTATCTTCGTATATGACAACCTCGTGTATTTTAGAGGCTAACAGGCAGCCGAAGCGGACTGCTACGTCGCCTGTTTCAGAGCCAACTCTCATGGCGTCCACGCTTATCCGCCGTGGGGTGCCATCCCGGGCCCGCCCGCTGAGTTCCGAGAGCTGTTGACATGCCAATGCAAATGAGGTTTCCCTTTCCCATTCGAAAAGTGCGACCACTTTGTTTTGTGATCGCACCAGTCGGCAGGTCAGGGCTCCCGGCATCTGCATGGTAAGCGCTTCGATGGTGGTGCGCTTAATGCTCACTTTTGAAGTGCTCCCTTTGATCAGCAGGGCCAATCCAGGCGACACCGTCACGCGGTCCGAGCTTTCGTGGCGGCAGAAACTGATGCCCATCCTTTCTCTGTCGTCGCTCATGAAGAGGGCCACGCCTTTTACTGTAATCCCTGGAACGCCACATTCTCCTACGTCTTGGATTACTTCCGCAAATGTGGCGTAGTGGGTGGTTTGTATGGGCGCGGTAGGATGGTGTCTCTTCATGAGTATTCCCCGCATGGTGGAGGAGAGAGTTCGAATCCCCCTGCTCAGGGTGGTCTGCGTTGGCGTTTGCGTCGGTTGAGTCTGCTGTGTGGTGTGTATTATTTGTGTTGTACTTGGTTGGTGTGTTCTGTTAGTGTTGGTTGGTGTGTATGTGGTGCTAAGTGGTATGTTGGGATGTGCTGGGATGAGGGTATTATGGCTGCAGCAGATGGTTGAGCATTTGAAA